>NW_026516652.1:0-4112 GCF_025602895.1 Polychytrium aggregatum
ATCACAGCGGATCCCTCGACACGGAGGCCGACGAAGGGATGTAGTCCGAGCGACGAGACAGGGCATCGGCCTTGCCGTTCCTCGCACCAGGACGGTACTGGATGCGGATTGCGAACCGAGACAAGAACTGGGACCACCGTGCATGACGCTGGTTTAGGATGCGAGCCGTTGCCAGGTACTCCAAGTTCTTGTGATCGGTCAGAACGGCAACGGGATGCTGGGCGCCTTCGAGGTAGTGTCGCCACGCCTCGAAAGCCTCCTTGATCGCCAACAGCTCTTTCTCGTATATGCTGTAGTTACGTTCAGCATTCGAGAGTGTCCGCGAATGGAACGAGCAAGGATGAAGGCGATCATCAGCACCCCGCTGGAGGGCACGCATCCAAGCGCAAAGTCCGACGCATCTGACTCTACGACGAACGGCTTTGGATGGGTCCGGATGCACCAGAACGGGCTCCGAAACGAAGGCATCCTTCAAGGATCTGATGCTTTATCGGCTTCGCGGGACCCACTGGAAGCCATGCGTCTTCCGAAGAGCCGAGTCATGGGCCCCCGCGATCTTTGCGTATCCATCGATGAGCGTCGATAGAAGTTCGCAAACCCGACAAAGGATCGAAGATCCGAGATGTTGCGCGGTATGGGCCAATCCAAGATCGCAGAGAGCTTGGATCGCTCCATACCGATGCCCTCGGGCGAGACCATGAAACCAAGGAACGAGACCGAGGTTTTGGAGAACTCGCACTTCTCCAGCTTGCAATACAGCTTTGCAGCTCGGAGCTTCGAGAGGACCTGCTTGACGTGCTCTACATGCTGCGACGGATCAGCACTGTAGATCAAGATATCGTCAAGATACGCAATTGCGAACTGGTCCAACTCGGTGCGCAGGACGTCGTTGATGAAGTGCTGGAACGTCGCTGGCGCGTTGGTGAGCCCAAGGGCATCACCAAGTACTCGAAGTGCCCATATCGAGTACGGAAAGCTGTCTTCCACTCGTCCCCGGAGCGGATGCGCAGCAGATTGTAGGCTCCACGAAGGTCCAGCTTAGTGAACACCTTCGCGCCTCGAAGTCGGTCCAGCAGCTCGCCGATCAGCGGTAAAGGGTAACGGTTCTTTACCGTGATACCGTTCAGTGCGCGGTAGTCAACGCAAAGACGAAGTGAGCCGTCCTTCTTCTTGACGAAGAGGATTGGTGAGCCTGCTGGGGACGACGAAGGACGAACGAATCCCTTGGCAAGATTCTCGTCGAGATAGTCACGCAGAGCGTGAAGTTCGGGCTCGGACAGTGAGTACAGAGGCCCGAACTTTGGCGACTTGCCCGGCTCCAAGTCAATGGGGCAGTCATAAGGGCGATGCGGAGGCAAGGAGTCAGCTTCCTGTTTAGAGAAAACAGACAGGAAGTCCTTGTACTCCGCAGGCACTTCGACAGTCGCAGTGCTCGGCTCGTCAGTGGGCAGGACATGGACCTGAAAGATGGTCAGGGGTTGCGTTCCATGCCTGCATGCATCCAAAGACTCGCGCATCGAGCGGTAATCAATGCTGCAGACGCGGAGAGGAGCTCCGAGCTGAGAGGAGGGGCGTGGACAAGGTCAGAATAATGTTCGACGGTTACTTTATTCTGAACAATGTCCGAAGAACAAACAACAGGAGGAGGTACATCAAGGAGGGAAAGAGAACTGACAACAGAAGAAGGGGTTTGGGAAGAGCGAAGGGGTTCGGGAGGAACAAGACAAAAGGGGAAGACGAAGGTGGGAGCGTAGGAGAGGAGCTTAGATCAATCAAAGGAGTGGAATCATCAAGAAGGGGAGTGACATTGGAGGAAGTGGAGCAAGACGAAAGAGAAGTAGTGCATGGAGAGGGGTCGGAATCAACAGAAGGAGGGAGACAAAGAAGACCGCGAGACCAGACAATCTTGGGCTCGGCGGTGCGCAACCAAGGAAAGCCAAGGATAAGTGGTTGATGTGGAGACCTGATCACATCGAACCGAAGGCGTTGCGAGACGTCCCCGAGAATCACCTCGAGTGGAGCAGTCTCGCGGAGGATGGGGCCAGACGACAGCGGCTTACCATCCACGCCTTCCACTGCCAAGGGCGAAGCCTTGGAGGTGGGGACAGAGTGTCGAGCAACAAAGTCCTCGTCGATAAAGTTGCCAGAGGCACCAGAATCGACAAGTCCTTCGCACGACAGAGAATCACCAGAAGGAAGACGAACAGCGACGGGAACAACCAACGAGCAACGACGAACAGACGAAACACAAGACTTTGGTTCGGTACCAGCTTCGCACCAGGGTTGCGGCTAGCCAGACAGTTAACTTTGCCGAGGGTTGGCAGGACAGCTCAGTATTTTGCACCTGTGGATGAGGTGCAGTTCCCAGTGACACCAGAGGTGCCACGGGTACTATGCCAGCTGAGAGTGTCCGCGGTCCAGAGGCAAGGCGAAGCTGTCCGCACATCACTGCTTCTGCTTCCCCAGTACTTACCAAAGGCACCTTACCAATGTCTTCACTTTCGGAAGGCGGTGGGCACGGCTCCGGTTCAAGGCCTTCACTTAGAACCGGGCCTGGTCGTTTCCCGAACTGAAGTCTTGCACTTCTCCATCTTCGTAAACGATGGTGCGGATGATCCTCGGGCCGGGAGGTCCAGGGGGCGGTCCGGTAGCTCTGGTAGATCCAAACTTGACGGGGCAGTTTCGTACCAAGGCCCTTCTTGCACAGTACAGGCAGAGTCCAAAGCGGCGGCGCGCGTTGTTTCTCCTCGGCGGTCAGGGGTCCAGAGACGGCAGAGTCCACTTGCATGGGCTCGGAAACAATGTAGGAGGGGTGCGGCGGAGCGAGGACGGGCGCGGGAGCGATGGCGGGAACGGCAGCGGAGGCGGAACCAAAGGCGAACTGGGAAGACCGGTAGCGGGCAGGCGTGCTTCGGCGCTCTTGACGGCGCTCGCGGATTCGTGCATCGAGCTCGTTACAAAGCTCGATGTACTCCTCCAGATCTCGTGGCAGAGGGCGAACTCGCGAAAGTTCGTCTCTGACATCATCCGACAAGCCAAGTCGGAAGAACGAGATCTTTGCACCGTCGTTCCAAGTCGTATCGGCGGCAATACGAAGGAACTCGGATGCATAGACTGCGCACGGGCGGTTGCCCTGAGACAGTGTGGTGATCACTGACTCGGCAGTCCTGGCCCGATCAGGGTCGTCAAACACTTTGGAAAAGCGTTCTAGGAAATCGCCAAAAGAGTTGAGTCGGGGATACCCATCTCAAGCATCGGAGTCGCCCACTGGAGAGCCGGTCCAGTGAGCAGACTAATGACGAATCCGACCTTATCGGGTCAGCAGGGAACCGGTGGGGCTGCATTCGTATATACAGTTGCACTGATTTACGAATGCCCGGAACCCTTGCCGGTTACCGTCGTAACGGTCCGGCATCTGCACGCTGTACCAGCGGCAGGAGCATCGCGAGCTGTCCGGAGCTCGGCGAGCTCGGCCTCCAAGGCACGGAGGCGGTCCACGAGGGCAGGATCCATGGCGGGACTGGGACTGGGACTGGGAAAAAAAAAAAAAAAGCGAGGAGGTTCAAGAACAGGAGAGCGAAGAGGGCTCAGACACAAGTGTGCTTGAGGTTCGGACAGGACTAGGAAAGGGGCGGGGCTAGGAGCGGAAGATACCAAGCAGGTGGTATCAGTAGAAGAGAGTTCGAACAAAGTGTAAGGAGTGAACAAGCGCAAGGACGAAGACCAAGTGCTTGGTATGAGCTTTATTAGCTTTTAGCCCCGAACACCAAAGAACAAGTTTTGTTCGAACTGGTGTTCAACATAGGCTCAGACATGCAGGGCTATTTATAGACCGGGAGAAGGTCGAGGGGCAAAGTGGGCGAGAAGGGTGGAGCATCACAGAGAAGCGAGAAGGGGGTGCGAGAGTGGCTGGTGTGCAAGCGAGAGAGGCTTGGCACAGCCCGGGGACATGTGCCGAGCGGTGGGGGGGAGGCAGGAAACCAGTAGACGCGGGTGGCAACGGCGCGTGCTCATGCATGGGGGCAAACAAACACGTGGGGACTCATGATTGGTGCGGAGGGCGAGAGCATGCGGGACAATCTCATTGGTCCGTTGTGATGCTGGTCATCACA
>NW_026516653.1:0-3496 GCF_025602895.1 Polychytrium aggregatum
GAAGGTGAGGAGACCATCCTTCAGGACATACTTGGGATCGTTGCGGAGCTGGTCCAGGGACGGGTCCTTTGGTTGCTCCTCGGCAATGAGCTTGAGCAAGTCCACAGGGCGAGTGGAACTTGCATCCGAGGAGCGACGGACGGCACAGGCGAACGACGAAGGTGGCAGCAACGGGGGAGGCTCCTTGGACACAGGTGCGGACGGAGGGACATAGTCCGGGCGGCGGGAGAGAGCGTCGGCCTTGCCGTTCTTTGGACCGGGGAGGTATTGAATCCGGAGGTCGAACCGAGACAGGAACTGCGACCACCGGGCGTGTCGCTGGTTGAGGATGCGGGCCGACGCCAGGTATTCCAAGTTCTTGTGGTCGGTAAGGACTTGGACTGGGTGTTGGGCACCTTCGAGGTAGTGTCGCCAGACCTCGAATGCCTCCTTGATGGCCAAGAGCTCCTTCTCATAGATGCTGTAGTTGCGTTCAGCATCCATGAGCGTGCGGGAGTGGAAGGAGCAAGGGTGCAAGTGGCCATCGGAGCCGCGCTGGGACAGGACGCATCCGATCGCAAAGTCTGAGGCATCAGACTCCACGACAAAGGGCTTGGATGGGTCGGGGTGCGCAAGGACGGGCTCGGAGACGAAGGCTTCCTTGAGGGACTGGAAGGCCTTGTGGGCGTCGGGGGACCAGCGGAAGACCTGGGACTTCTTGAACAGGAGCGTGAGCGGACCGGCGATCTTGGCATATCCGTCGATGAAGCGACGGTAAAAGTTCGAGAACCCAATGAAGGAGCGAAGGTCGGAGACATTGCGGGGGACGGGCCAGTCGACAATGGCGGAGAGCTTTGCTCGTTCCATCTCGATACCCTTGGGCGAGATGACGTAGCCGAGGAACGAGACCTTGTCCTTGGAGAACTCGCACTTCTCCAGCTTGCAGTACAACTTTGCAGCCTGGAGCTTGGCCAGGACCTGCTTGACGTGATTTGCATGCTGAGTGGGGTCAGCGCTGTAAATCAAAATGTCGTCAAGGTAGGCAATCGCAAAGTTGTCCAGCTCCTCACGAAGGACATCGTTGATGAAGTGCTGGAAGGTGGCCGGAGCATTGGTGAGTCCAAAGGGCATCACCAAGTACTCGAACTGGCCGTAAACGAGTGCGAAAGGCCGTCTTCCACTCGTCGCCTGCGCGGATACGCAGCAGGTTGTAGGCCCCGCGGAGGTCCAGCTTCGTGAACACCTTCGCGTCCCGAACTCGGTCCAGCATCTCGTTGATCAACGGTAAGGGATAACGATTCTTGACCGTGATCGTGTTCAATGCGCGATAGTCCACGCAGAGACGCAGAGAGCCGTCCTTCTTCTTGACGAAAAGGATCGGGGAACCGGCGGGAGAGGACGAAGGACGGATGAACCCTTTGACGAGGTTGTCGTCGAGGTATTCACGAAGGGCCTTGAGTTCGGGCTCTGACAGGGAGTAGAGTGGTCCGAACTTGGGGGTCTTGCCGGGCTCCAGGTCGATCGGGCAGTCGTACGTCCGGTGCGGGGGCAACGAGTCGGCTTCCTGCTTCGAGAAGACTGAGCCAAACGACTTGTACTCCTCGGGGATCGACGTCGAGAGGGGCGTCGGATCCGGATCGGTGGCAGGAAGGACGAGGACTTGGAACACAGTCAGGGGTTCGGGGCTAGACTGTCTGTCGAGGACGGACTGCTCCAACGACTTGTACCTGATCGCTTGGACACGGACAGGAGCGGGGCTGGGAGCAACGGGACCGGGGAGACCAGGACGGACGGAGACGAGACCGGAGGGACCAGGACGAGCAGCACAGGAACAGGGCACCTCACTCGGAACACAATCAGAATAACGTTGAGCGATCACTTTATTCTGATCATCTTCGCGAGTACAAACGGTGCGAGGCGAAGAAGCGAGCACCACAGTGGTGTCGGTAGAGGCACGAGGGAAAACATTGGGTGTGTCGCCAACAAGAGGAAGGGGAGAAGGAGAAACGGAAGAAACGGAAGGGGAGGGGAAGAGGCATCCACAACCTTGAGGATGTGGCTTTGCAGGACGGGAAGGCAAAGGAGTCCACGAGCCCAGTGGAACCTGGGTTCGATGGACTGCAGCCAGGGATAGCCAAGGATAACAGGTGGTGGGGAGACTTAATGACATCAAAGGAAAGGTGTTGAGTGTAGTCCCCAAGAACAATCTTGAGGGGTTCCGTCTCAAAAGTGATGGGGCCGGAAGAAAGTGGCTGGCCATCGACACCTTGGACAGGGAGGGGAGTGGATTTGGAAACGAGGGGGACCGAGAAGCGGTCAACAAAGCTCTCGTCGATGAAGTTGCCCGGAGGCACCAGAATCGACGAGAAGTTGGCAAGAGAGGGAGCGACCAGAAGGGAGAACAAGAGAAGCGGAGAAACTGTGATAAGACGAAGAAATCGACGAGACGCACAAAGAAGGCTCGGAGCAGAGATCAGTGTCGGCAGCATGGTTCGAAGCAGATGACCAAGTTCGCAGGTGGTGTGGAGATCGGGAGCTCTGTCAAAGACATCTGGGAGCCAGATGTGCCCTTAGAAGAGGCGGGTTTGACAGGAGTGCGATCCACCACCGACTACATTGATCATTCCACCACCATAGCCATGCGCTCGACACTTACCTCATGCTCCTTACCATCGACGCTTGCTTCTGGAGGAAGGGGGGGACGGCTCCAGATCTAAGCCTCCACTTAGATCTGGGCCTGGTCGTTTCCCGACTCGAAGTGTTCCTCCTCACCATCATCGTAGACGATGGTTTCGGACAACCTTCGAACGGGGACGGGAGCCGGGAGCCTGAGGACGGGAGCCGGGGGAAGCGGGAAACCAGAGGCGGGAGCACGGGAGCCGGACTTGAGGGGGCAGGACTTGGCGACGTGGCCGGGCTTGCCACAACGGAAGCAGAGGCGCTCCTGGAAGCGGCGATTCTTCTCCTCGGGGGTCAGGCGGCTGAACGACGGCGGCGTCGATCTGCATCGGCTCGGAGTAGAGGACCGGAGGCTCCTGGGCGGGCGGCTGGAAGGACGGGGGTGCGGGAGTGGAAGGCCTGGGGTGCCGAAGGAAACAGGGCCGGTGTTTCGGAGCTCGTTGTTGAGCTCGATGATGCGTGCGTCGATCTTGAGGCAACGCTCGACGAACGGGACCAAGCGGAGAGGGAGAGGGTCGATGAAGGAGAGAGACGCTGCTTGATCTCCCTCGACAGGCCACGGCGGAAGGCGGATATCTTGGCTTCGTCGTTCCAGGGAAGGTCGGCGGCAACGCGGAGGAACTCTGAGGCATAATCCATGCACGAGCGGTTGTCCTGTGCCATGGAGGAAAGGAGCAGCTCGGCAGTATGGGTGCGGTCGGGATCGTCAAACGCTTGGCGAACCGTTCCATGAACGAGTCGAACGAGTGCAGGATTTGATCGTTCGACTCGATCAAGGGAGTCGCCCACTGGAGGGCCGGACCAGTGAGCAAACTCAAGACGTAACCCACCTTGACTT
>NW_026516654.1:0-3345 GCF_025602895.1 Polychytrium aggregatum
TCCTGATGCTTACCACTTGGTTCGTGTCAAGAAGGGCGATGAGTGGAAGACTGCTTTTGTTTGCAAATCTGGCTCATTTGAGTACAATGTTATCCCCTTTGGTCTTTCGAATGCCCCCGCTGCTTTTCAGTTTTTTATGAACGACATCTTCTCGGACCTCCTTGGTGTCTGTGTTGTCATTTATCTTGACGACATCCTGATCTTCTCAAAAGATCCCCAGGAGCATGAGGAGCATGTTAAGCTTGTTCTTTCTCGCCTTCGTGAACACTCCCTTAAGGTCAATCCGGCCAAGTGTTCTTTTGACCTTTCTGAAGTTGACTTTCTCGGCATGATCATTTCTGCCGATGGCATCAAAATGGACCCTGCCAAGGTCGAGGCCGTTTCCCTTTGGCCTGTTCCCTCTTCTGCTCGCGATATCCAAGTCTTTATTGGTTTCGCAAACTTTTACCGCCGCTTCGTCAAGGACTTTTCCGCACTTGCTCGTCCTTTGACTTCACTCACCACCAAATCCTCCACCTTCTCTTGGTCTCCCGAGGCCCAAGAGGCTTTTGATTCTCTTAAACTTTCCTTCACTTCCGCACCTATTCTTCGATACTTTGATTTCTCCAAACCCGCTGTCATCGAGCCCGATGCTTCTGACTTTGCTCTGGGTGCCGTCCTTTCCCAGTTTGACCCTGACGGCGCTCTTCACCCCGTTGCTTTTCACTCTCGGCAATTCCGTCCCGCCGAGGTGAATTATGACACCCACGACAAAGAGCTCCTCGCCATTGTCGATTCCTTTACCTGCCTGGCGTCATTACTTGATGGCTGCCGACCCCGATCATCCCACTCTTGTTTTCTCTGATCACCAGAACCTCACCCGGTTCACTTCCGCTTCCCAACTTTCTCGCCGCCAGTTCCGGTGGGCCCAATTCCTTTCTGATTTTGCTTTTCGCATTTACCACCGCCCTGGTCGCCTCAACACCAAAGCCGATGCTCTCAGTCGCCGTTCTGACTTTGAGATAAAGCCTGGTGACTCCCTCCACTCCACCAACTTCCTTCAGCTGTTCGAGTCTATTTCTCTCGACAGCATCACTGTTATCGGCTCGAATCCCGACTTTCTTTCCGAGATTCGAGCTGCCACCCTTTCTTGTTCCCTTCTTTCTGACTTCAACGCCAAACGTCTTGATGGCGATTACTCCTTCCGTGACGGTCTCCTTTACTTTAAAGACCTGATCGTTGTCCCTTCCCCCGAGCTCCAGCTCAAAGTGTTTGAGCAACGTCACTGCTCCGCTGCCGCTGGTCACTTTGGTCTTGCCAAGACCGTTGAGCTCATCTCCCGGGACTTTCACTGGCCCCGGCTTCGTAAGTCTGTGCGTCGCTTCATTGCTAATTGTGAAGCGTGCCAGCGAGCCAAGCCGTCCCGTCACTCCCCTTATGGTTTACTTCACCCTCTCCCCGTTCCTTCCGAACGTTGGTGGGACCTGTCGATGGACTTCATCACGGATCTCCCACCTTCGAACGGTTTTGACTCCATCTTCGTGGTTAAGGACCGCCTGTCCAAACAAGCACACTTTGTGCCCACCACGAAGACGGTTACAGGCGAGCAAACCGCCGAACTCTTCCTCTCCCACATCTTCCGCTTGCATGGTTGTCCCCGGTCTATTGTTTCGGACCGAGGAACTCAGTTTACTTCGGCCTTCTGGAGGCGCTTCAATGAGCTTCTGAAGACGAAGATTTCCCTTTCTTCTGCCTTCCACCCCGAGACCGACGGTTCGACCGAGGTTCTCAACCAGGTCATCGAGCAGTATTTGCGTATCCATTGCAATTACCTGCAAGACGACTGGACCCTTCACCTTCCCCTTGCCGAGTTCACTTACAACAACTCGGAAAACACCTCCACTGGCATGACTCCCTTCTTTGCAGTCCATGGCCATCACCCCATTTTCGATCCCTCTATCATCCGTGATCCCTCTGTTGTGCCCTCTGCCGAAGAACGTGTCGACCGACTTCAGACCGTTCTCGAGGATCTCAAGGCCAACCTCCGGGTTGCCCAAGAGTCCTACACTGTGCAGGCCAACAAATCCCGTCTCCCCACTCCCGACATCTCCGTTGGCGACCTCGTTTTTCTTGATCGTCGCCACATCCGCACCCTTCGTCCCTCCAACAAGCTTGACCAGAAAAAGCTTGGCCCCTTTAAAGTTCTTCGCCGCATCAACCCCGTTGCCTTTGAACTTAAACTCCCTTCCACACTTAAAGTCCACCCCGTCTTTCATGTATCCCTCCTTGAACCCCGAACGAAGGACATTGTTCCCGAGTTCACCCAACCCGAACCTCCACCCATTCTTGTTGACTCCCAGGAAGAGTTTGAGGTCGAGACTGTTCTCGATTCTCGGCTCTTCCGTGGTCGCTTACAGTACTTGGTTCAGTGGAAGGGCTATTCCGAGACTGACCGGTCTTGGGAGCCCGCTGCCAATGTTTCCCACGCCACTGATCTTGTTGCTGACTTCCACCTTCGCTATCCCTCAAAGCCGAAGGCGACGCCCGGAGTTCGTCGCTAAGGAAGGGGATGATGTTAGGGATAGCTCCTGCTTGTTCTCCACTTTGACTGCACACTTGGCTGTTCTTTTGCCTTTCTGTTTGTTTGTGTGTAGCTTTGCAGTTCCCCTCCGATTTTCCGCCTTTTGCCTGCCATTTTCCGCTCCTTCCGCACTTCCGTTTTCCCGCGCTGCTCCGCTTCCTTTGTCTTCTTCGCACGCGCCGGTTTGTTTGTGCACGCGCCTTGCTGCGATTGGTTGCAATTCGGCTGCCGGTCATGTGTCCCCCCACCGGTGACTCATGACCTGCCTGACCGCCCCGATCTCTTGTTCATCTCGCATGCATTTGCCCCAACCTTATACTTGACCAATCCGCTTCTTGGACGTTGAGTCACATTGCTTCGCCTTTGCACGTTTCTCCTGCCAGGTGCTTCGCTTTTGCTTGCGCCTCTCTCGCTTTGGTTCTCTGCCTGTCTCGGTGGTCCTTCTCGGCCCTCGTTCGTGCATCGCCCCCTTCGCCCTGCTCGATCGCCCACTTTTCCCTCCCTTGGCCGCCCTTCGCTGCCAAGTCCGGACTTGTCTATAAATAGCCTGACCCCCGCGATGTGTAGTCGAACCTCAGCGTTCAAAATAGGACTAAATAAAGTGCCTTCTACTTTATTCTCTGAGTGTTCCTCACGTCTCATTTCGAGACTAGTCTTATCTTGAACGGATCTTTGCTTCCCTCGCTCCCTCTCCGAGTCCACTTCGGACTTTACCCTTGCCTTCCCTGAGCTCACTTCGAGCTCACTTCTTCTTTTGCCGTTGAGTCCCCTTTGGACTCTAACAC
>NW_026516655.1:0-3029 GCF_025602895.1 Polychytrium aggregatum
AAAGTGCCTTCTACTTTATTCTCTGAGTGTTCCTCACGTCTCATTTCGAGACTAGTCTTATCTTGAACGGATCTTTGCTTCCCTCGCTCCCCTCTCCGAGTCCACTTCGGACTTTACCCTTGCCTTCCCTGAGCTCACTTCGAGCTCACTTCTTCTTTGCCGTTGAGTCCCCTTCGGACTCTAACACCTCCCCATCCGCTTATGAATCTAGCACAAACCACCAGGAGACGGCAGAGTGCAGACATCTCTGACCGTTGCATCCTTTAATGTCTGTGGCCTAGCCAAAAACGCAACACCAGTGAAGGACTTCATAACAAACATGAAGATCGATATAATCGGTCTCCAAGAAACACTGATCAAACAGAAAGACCGCAGTCCCCTTAGTGAATACACGGTCAACATACCGGGCCAGAAGGAGCCGGCAGGCAGAGGACTAGCCATTCTCTACAACCCGGCCACCATCGACCCTCAGGACTTGTCGAATGTCGAGATGAGCGACGATGGCTCGCACATGTGGGTGACCTACAAACACACCACCCACATCGGCAACTTTTACTTGTCGCCAGGAATGAGAGTAGATGCGACCCGCCTCGATCCTTAAATCAATTGTGCAAAAGGCTGCAAAACCTAATGCACAGCTGATTGTGGTCGGCGACTTCAACATTCACCTGGCAGCCATGGAGGGCCGACCGTCAGCACCAAGGCACAAGGAAAAGATCCTGTGGAGACCATAGCCAAGGCTGGAATGAGAGTGGTGACGCCAACCACCATCCCGTCCCACACTCGGGGCCGCGGGGACTCAGAGTCAACGATAGACTATATCTTTGCGTCAAGGGCAATGGCCAACAACGACCCCCGACTACAGGTAGACTCGGTCGGGGCCTTCCGGGGAAACTCGGACCACAGACCGATCTGGACGACACTAAGGATAGAAGTCACCAACTATCCCAAGGTCGACCACTGGAGATGGAAGATTGGACGACTTGACGATGAAGAGGTCAAGGCCGAATACATCAGGGTTTTCGAGTCTCGGCAACAGGAGGGTACCGACTCGATCACAGCAGCCATCAAACCGATACTGCTCGGACACCGTATTGCAGTATCGGAGAGAGGTGCCCAGTACGCTATGAACAAAGCTTGGTCGGTATTCCTAACACTTGTCAACAGCATCGCTGAACAAGTCGTGGGCAAGTCCCCGATCATGGCCGCTCACCAAGGACAAGTCAAAATGCCCGAGGTTCGACAGATGGCCAACATCCGCAGACAGCTCTGTCGGCGGCTCCTTATCCCCGACATTAGCAGGGACGAGGCCGAGGAGTGCAAGCGAGAACTCAAAATCGTCAGACGCAAAGAGGAAATAGCGCTAAAGGCCGCCCGACGAACTCGACGATCCAAGTTCTTCAGCGGTCTCGACCGACTCAATGCCTCAGAGTCGGCCAAAGCACTGGCTTCCGAAAAGAAGCGCAGAGAGATGGCCAATGCATACGAGTTCGACAACTCGGATGAAGCACTACGAGCGACTCGTGGTGCACTATGGATCGGTCTCAGCGCACACCCTGGACGCGGGCCGAGAGTACGACCGAACAGCAAGACCAACCGAGGTGGACGGAAACACCTCGGCTGCTGGTCGATGATGAGAACCTCCCTGAGGTCAGCAAGCCTGGACACTGCCAAGGCTATCCGAGAATCACCAAAGAGAAAGGCATCGGGATCGGACAAGTTGCGAGCGGAACTGTTGCATCCGGCTGCCCATGTCATCGCAGAATGGATGAAGATCATTAATCGCTGCAGCACTAAAGGCAGCCGTCGTCCCGTCAGCATGGAACGAAGTACTTATCCACCCGGTCTATAAGAACAAGGGATCGATCCTGGACCCGGCCATGTACCGACCGATAGGACTGACCCGGTTGTCGGAAGATTGCCGAAGAGTAATGTGCCCTTCTAACGAAAGAGATTGGACAAATGGACACGGCCCAAGGAGGATTCCGGCCTGGCCGAGGAACGCTCGACCAAATCTACTCGCTCGACTCGATAGTCCGGATGAAGAAGCTGCAGGGACAGGAGTATGCCCTTGTGTTCTTGGACATTAAGGCAGCCTATGATACGGTCTGGAGAGAACGCATGTGGGAGAAGATCCAAACGAGAGGCGCCAGTCCGATCGCACTAGGGATCCTGAAGGCAATGTTCGACAGGACCCAAGTCCGAGTTGCAAGCAAAGGACGCCGGTCGGAACCAGTGTGGCTCCAGAAGGGGCTGATCCAAGGTTCGGTACTTAGTCCGCTCTTGTTCAGTGCGTTTATTGACGATCTGCCCGAGATCCTCAGGCACAAGATCGGACCCCAAGGCTCAACCCCACATCAAGACGTCCAGCTGAGGAATCAACGGCCGGTCGTCGATCAGAGTCAATTCGCTCTGGTTCGCAGACGACGGAGTGCTGATCGGGTCCCGGGATCGACCCAAAGACTCCTGGCACTCTGCGAACAACACAGCATTGACAATCGGTATAGGTTCGCCCCAAGAAGTGTGAAGCCATCTTCTCGGCCGCAAACCCCGATCGGTCTGATGGCATCTATCTCTACGGAGAGAAGCTGCCCAGAGGTCCAAGAATACAAGTACCTGCGGTGCGATCATCGATGTGGATGGTTTCGAGAGTTAGTCGCCAGATCGACCACTTGATCGACAAGACCAAGATGGCGACAGACTACATGATCAAGGTCGGAGCCCGACTGGGAAACGGCATCGGCAAGGACGCTTGTCAGAGTCTATCGGACCTTCATTAGACCGACACTCGAATACGGACTGGCCCTGGACCTCCTCCCAAGCGACCAGCAGGACCGTATCGACGAAGCACAGATGACGGCCCTCCGCACACTCTTCCGCGCAGGACAAGGGACATCGATAGGAGCAATGCACATCAGCTGTGGACTACCAAAGATGTCGATGCGAGCAAAGATACTGGCACTCCAGACATGGGCAAGATGGACGACGAGATCGCAGACAACTCAAAGATGATATCGATCGTCCTCAGA
>NW_026516656.1:0-2948 GCF_025602895.1 Polychytrium aggregatum
CAGGCTGCACTCCGGCCAATCTCAAGGGGATCGGTCATTCCGATCTCGGAGAGTGCGGCCCAGGACTGCATCGACCGCGCCTGGTCCATCATGATCGCCCTGATCACCACCGCTGCCGACTCCACCATCGGCAAGGCTTCCATCAAGACCGTCTGGAAGGACCCGGCCCTGATCCCCGATATGCGGCAGCTTCGCGAGAGGCGCCGCGATCTCATCTACCAGCTCAAGTTGCCCGGGCTCTCCCTCCGCGTCGCCGAGGACAAGCGCGCCGAACTCCGCGCTGTCCGCAAACAAGAAAAGAACCTCATCGTCCAGTCCCGCCGAGCAGCCGAGACCCTGGCCATGAACAAGCTGCACTCCCTCAACGCTTCCGAGGTCGCCAAGTCCCTGGCCGCCATGAAGAAGCGCAAGGAGCTCGACGACGCCTTCCACTTTGACAACTCGGACGAGGCCCTCGAGCGACTTGTGGTCCACTACGGCAAGGTCTCCTCGCACTCCCAGGACACCCCGGTGCCGCCTTTGACCGGACCGTCGGCCCAAGACCCCTGGACACTGTTCCGCGCCTGCTCCCCGAGGACCGCTCCATTCCCCGATTGTCGTCGGACGAGGTGGCCGATGCCATCGTCAAGTCCCCCAAGCGCAAGTCTTCCGGCCCGGACAAGATCAAGGCCGAGATGCTGCACCCTGTCGCTCCCGTGGTCGCTCCCTGGCTCCGGGCCATCCTGCTGGCCGCCCTCAAGGCCTCCGTCGTCCCGACCGAGTGGAACACTGTCCTGATCCACCCGGTCTACAAGAACAAGGGTTCGATCCTCGATCCGGCCATGTACCGGCCCATCGGGTTGACCCAGGTCCTCCGCAAGATCGCCGAGCGAGTCCTGCTGCCGTTCCTCACCCGCGAGATCGGCATCATGGACATTGCCCAGGGAGGCTTCCGCCCGGACCGAGGCACCCTCGACCAGGTGTACTCGCTCGACGCTCTTGTCCGCATGAACAAGATCCGCGACGACGAGTACAGCCTGGTCTTCCTCGACATCAAGGCCGCCTACGACACTGTCTGGCGGGAGCGCCTCTGGGACAAGATCGCCACCCGAGGTGCTGGTCCGGTCGCCGTCGGGGTCCTCAGGGCCATGTTCGACCGCACTCTTGTCCGCGTCGCCAGCAAGGGCCGCACGTCGCAGCCTGTGTGGCTGCAGAAGGGTCTCATCCAAGGCTCGGTCCTGAGTCCCCTTCTGTTCAGTGCCCACATTGACGACCTGCCTGGACTGCTCCGAGCCGAGGACGGACTTGTGCTTGCCTCGAGTCGCCACCACCGTCTCCGGGTCAACTCGCTCTGGTTTGCCGATGACGGTGTCCTCATCTGTCCGGCTGGCCGCACCCAGGCCATGCTGGATATCTGCGAACGCCACAGCATCGACAACCGGTACCGCTTCTCGCCTCCCAAGTGCGAGGTGCTGTACTCGGCCTGCAACGTCGACCAGCTCCATCCCGCCAAGCTGTACGGCACCGAGCTGCCCAAGGTCCTCCAGTTCCGCTACCTCGGTGTCATGGTCGACATTGACGGATTCCGCCCGGACCTCCAGTTCGACAAGCTCCTCCGCAAGGTCCACATGGTCACCGACACCGTGGTTGGACTCGGCATCACCCTCGGCAAGGTCTCGGCCAAGACCATCACCCAGGTCTACAAGACCTTTGTGCGGCCGACCCTCGAATACGGGATGGCCATGGACATCCCCGACCCAGCTCTGCGCGACCGCCTCGACGACGCCCAGATGACGGCCCTCCGCACCATGTTCCGCGTCGGCCCCGGCACTCCCGTCGGTGCCATGCACCTCAACTGCGGCCTTCCCAAGATGTCGGTCCGTGTCAAGATGCTGGCCCTGCAGAACTGGGCCCGCTGGGACGACCAAGTCTCTGACGGCGACAAGATGCTGTCGATGATCCTGCGCAACAAGATCATTGCGCCCTACCACCCCGACCAGTTCCTCGGCCAAGGAGTCCGAGCCGATCCGCACTGGGCCATGGTGGTCCGCCGACAAGAGGCCGACCACTCCCTCACGGCCACGGAGATCTACCGAGGCAAGACCCGACACCAGCCGCCGCCGCCCGGACCGCCCCGACCCCAGCCCGTCCCGATCAAGACCCTCATCTTCGAGGACCACATGAAGAACGGCTTCGACCGCTCCAAGCAGCTCACCGCCGCCTGCACCCCGTCGACCAAGATGTCGGGACTCTGGGAGGCTCGCGGGTACCAAGGATCCATGATCATGCTCATGTTCATGGTCCGATGGCGACTCGGTGCTCTCCCAGGCCACTTCAGATTTGGCTACCGCAAGTGCAAGAACCTGGCTCGACACGGATCCGGGATCGACTTGACCAGGACCCACGCACAGCAGTGTGTGGATCCGCATCAAGTCCTGGTCCGCAAGGTCGCAGCCCTCAAGACGGCCCACCCGACTTGGGTGGAAAGTGGTATAGCCGGAGTGGGACCAGTGGACAAGCTGCTGGACCTGCTCAGTTTCGATCGCACTCCCCCTCGCAGTCGCACCCCTCCCGCACTTGGATCACTTGCTGCTCATGTACCCGCTCCCCGCACTGCCTTCCGAGCATTCGCACTTGGTGCACACCCAGCACCACCACCCACTCCCACACCCAGTGTAGTCCCACCCTTGCAGTCTCTCCCTGCACCCTCATCACAGCGTAGTATAGTGTCAGCACTTGTCATTCCTCCACCCCGACCCCCCCTCGATCCTGCTGTTCCCTTGTGGGAACTGCTCGAAAATGTGTTCACCCGCTTGGTCTCAGACCTTGTGGGCAGCTGAGGCAGCACTAGGCTGCAACAGGAGTAAATAGGCTTGCCTGTGTACTCAACGTGCCGGGGTACCAACCTGTTGGACCTGATGGCTTGTCTTCTTGAATAAAGTTGACTATAGTAACAAAAAAAAAAAAAA
>NW_026516657.1:0-2585 GCF_025602895.1 Polychytrium aggregatum
AGGGGATCTTTTGAGAAGATCAGGATGTCGTCAAGATAAATGACAACACAGACACCAAGGAGGTCCGAGAAGATGTCGTTCATAAAAAACTGAAAAGCAGCGGGGGCATTCGAAAGACCAAAGGGGATAACATTGTACTCGTAAGAGCCAGATTTGCAAACAAAAGCAGTCTTCCACTCATCGCCCTTCTTGACACGAACCAAGTGGTAAGCATCAGGAAGGTCAAGGTGTGAGAAGACGCGGGCAGAAGAAAGTTTATCCAGAAGATCCTGGAAGAGGGGAAGAGGGTAGCGGTTCTTCTTCGTGATGGCATTGAGGCCCCGGTAGTCGACGCAAAGGCGAAGACCACCATTGGGCTTCTTCACGAAGAAGCAGGGAGCACCAACGGGAGAAGAGGATTTGGAGATCCAACCACGTGCGAGGGCGTTGGTCAGATACTCCGAAAGAGCAGATTCCTCGGCCGGGGACAAAGGATAGACTTTCCCCGGCTTTGGCAAACGAGGTTCCTTTCCATCCTCGGTCCGTACAAACTCAATAGACAAGTCATACGGACGGTGAGGAGGCAAGGAAGAAGGAGGGTCAGACTTGAGGCTGAAAACGTCGCCAAACTCATTGTATTTGAGCGGGACACCTCGAGAGTCAACAGGGGTGCCAGACTCGGCATACACCTTCGTCGTGAGCACGGACCTTATCGACACCGTAGGATACGTCTCCGGCGAAGGAGGACGGATATCCATTTGGGCAGCGAAAATGTCGAGCTTGTCTTCCCGTGCAAGACGGAGAAGACTCGCCGCATTAACGAGCTCAATGTCGGGCGAAGATAAAGCCGTTGGCTCTTCAGAAAGCGAAGCAGAGTCAAGGCGGGAAGAAAGGGAAGGCGAAGTGCCAAAGGAGGGAACCGGTGTAAGGGAAGGACCGGAGGGAGGAGTCAAAGGCGAAGTGCCCGAAGGGGGAGGCGAATAGCCGGAAGGGGACGAAGTGTCCAAGGAGGAAGCAGAGACATCCGCGAGGATGTGTCCATCAGCAAGGCAAGAGGGATCGGAGAACGAAAGGGAGAGGGACTTCCAATTGACAACTGGATTATGCAAGCGCATCCAGGGAAGACCAAGAGTGATGGGAGTGGTGGAGAGTCGAGTCACAAGAAAAGAAATCGACTCGGTGTGGGAACCAATGGTCAACGTCACAGGAACGGTTTGGAAACGAATGAAACCGGCCGAAGAACCATCAGCAAGGGAAACGGAGTAGGGAGTAGAAAGAGGGATAAGAGAGAGTTTATGGAGATCCGCAAAGGCAGGATCAATGAGGGCAAGAGCGGTGCATCCATCATCAATAAAGACAGAAAGGGAGATGGAGACCGGGCCAGAAAGACTCATGACGACAAGGGTGGCCGGAAGAAGAAGCTTATCGTCCGATAATGACGAGTCAGAGGGGGAAGATGTTCGTATCGCCGAACAGACCACCTCGCTTACTTGCGAGGTGCTGCTCGGCTGTGGGCATTTCCCGAGTTCCGTTTGACCAGAACCGGGCACTGCTGAACATCGCGACTGCCGGGACAAGACTTTTCCCCGCAGTACAGGCAGAGACCCTGCTCACGACGTCGCTTTTTCTCGACGTCGGAGAGCTTAGCAGGGCGGACCGAGACAGAGTCAAGGTCCATGGGAGTGGGTGCAGAAGAGGAGGAAGAAGAAACATGCGCGGGAGAATGGTGGTGATGGGGAGCAGAGCGAGAAGAAGGAGGAGGAGGTTGGGAACGGGAGGAGATCTTGAGACGATGGAGGGCATCGTCGTACTCGACCGCTGCCTTGATCAACTCAGGCAGGGAAGCGGGAGCGGGGCGGAGACCGATGAGGTGGAACTTGACCTCAGACTTCAAACCCTCCTTGAAGAAGTGCATCTTGGTGGGTTCATCAGTCTGGACGCGGGCGGCGAGCTGGACGAAGCGGGTGGCGAAGGCTTGGCAGGACTTGAGCTGGACCAAGCGCTTGAGGTCGTTCAAGGCCTTATCTTGCGAGGAGGCCGTGTCCTCACCGAAGGTCGACTTGAGGGCAACTTCAAAATCCGCGAAGGAAGCCGGGAAGCGGTTGGCCATGTAGAAGGCGGCCTCGTACCACTTGAAGGCTTCACCGCGGAGGAAGGAGGTGGCGTACAGGACCTTCTGGCGCTCGGGCGCGAAGAAGGCAGGATCGGCGAGGAAAACCAGGTGGCACTGGGCGAGGAAGGCCGTCGTTTCATCGCGGGAACCTAGGAACTCCTTGGGCTTGTTGACCTGGTAGACCTGGCGGGGAGCGGCGGCGGGAGCTTGCAGATCTTGGATCTGACGATGGAGAGCAGCGTTCTGGGTCATGAGGGCGTTCATACGCTCCTCCATGCGCGCCAGATACGCGTTGAGGTCTGCAGGGGGTGCAGCAGGCTCAGCCATCGGATCGACGAGGGAAAGAGAGGCGAAAGAAGAAGAAAGGCCGGGAAGCCAAGAGGGAGCGTTCAAAATGATGTTAGAGTCCGAAGGGGACTCAACGGCAAAAGAAGAAGTGAGCTCGAAGTGAGCTCAGGGAAGGCAAGGGTAAAGTCCGAAGTGGACTCGGAGA
>NW_026516658.1:0-2404 GCF_025602895.1 Polychytrium aggregatum
GTGTGTGGTCCGGAGGAGGACCAGTTCCTCCTGGAGGGCAACGATTTGGGCCTGGAGTTGGTCCATGTGGGATATGGGGGCGGGGGGGAGAGTGCAGAGAAGACAACAGAGAATAGAAGGATGAGGGCAGCAACGAAGCCTCAGCCAAGCAGGTGGTCAGACAGAGAGAGGGAGTTCGAACAATATGTGAGGACCACGACAAGCAACGACACTGGACGACCAGGTGCTTGGCGAACAACGATAAGCTATATTACGACTTATCAGATAACAACAAGTGTTGTTCGAACTGAAGATACAAAATGGGTGCAAGAAAGGAGGGGCTTTATAGCCAAGAGGGAAACCGAAGGGCGAAAGTGGGCGAGAAGGGTGGAGCGACAAACGAGGGACGAGAAGGGGGTGCGAGGGAGGCGGAGCATCCAGCGAGAGGGGCGAAGCACAGCGCAGTCGGAGGCGAAGTAAGAGTCATCGGCGCCAGCCAATCAGGGAATACACGCCAAGACAAACAAACATGACTCACGGTGCATCACGCGCAGCAGTCCACACGTGTTCCCAACGTGCATGATCATCACACTTCCTTTGTCTTCTTCGCACGCGCCGGTTTGTTTGTGCACGCGCTTCGCTGCGATTGGTTGCAATTCGGCTGCCGGTCATGTCCCCCCACCGGTGACTCATGACCTGCCTGAACACCCCAAACCCTCGCCTATCTTGCATGCGTTCGCCCCAATCTGTTCTTTGACCAATCCGCTTGCTTTGACGCTGAGTCACATTGCTTCGCCTTTGCACGTTTCTCCTGCCAGGTGCTTCGCTTTTGCTTGCGCCTCCCTCGCTTTGGTTCTCTGCCTGTCTCGGTGGTCCTTCTCGGCCCTCGCTTGTGCATCGCCCCCTTCGCCCTGCTCGATCGCCCACTTTTCCCCTCCCTTGGCCGCCCTTCGCTGCCAAGTCCGGACTTGTCTATAAATAGCCTGACCCCCGCGATGTGTAGTCGAACCTCAGCGTTCAAAATAGGACTAAATAAAGTGCCTTCCTTTATTCTCTGAGTATTCCTCACGTCTCATTTCGAGACAAGTCTTATCTTGAACGGATCTTTGCTTCCCTCGCTCCCTCTCCGAGTCCACTTCGGACTTTACCCTTGCCTTCCCTGAGCTCACTTCGAGCTCACTTCTTCTTTTGCCGTTGAGTCCCTTCGGACTCTAACAGCTCCTCTCCCTACGTTCGAGTCTTGCATTAGGACTCTTGCGCACTTCCCTGCTTGCCCCGTTGTCCAGTCTTGACAGTAGACGAGTTGATGGAGTTGTTGAACGAGAACTCTGCCATGGGAAGCAGGTCCGTCCAATTTGCTTGGTCATAGTCGACGTACGAGCGTAATATACGTCTCCACTACTTTGTTCGCGGCCTCTGATTGGCCGTCTGTCTCCGGGTGAAACGCTGTTGAAAGCGAAGCCTTGGTTTTGAGTACCTCCAGGAAACGTTTCCAAAACTTGGACGTGAACTGAGGGCCACGGTCTGAGACGATCGACCTTGGCATTCCGTGGAGTCGGAAAATCTTTCGGATAAAAGATCCCCCGTGCCCTCCCCTGTGATCGTCTTGTGGCAAGGAATAAAGTGCGCTTGTTTCGTTTGGCGGTCAACTACCGTCAGGATGCAGGTAAACTTATCCTTCCCCGATGGTGGTAAGTCCGTGATGAAATCCATGGTTATGTCCGACCATGGCTGTTCTGGTGTCGGCAATGGTTGCAGTAGGCCATATGGACGATGGCGAGGCACTTTTGCGCGTTGGCACGTATCGCAAGTGTTGATGTAACTGCGGATGAATTTCCTAATTCCGGGCCACCAGAAATCGCGGGTGACCAGCTCGAAGGTTTTGGCCATGCCATAGTGGCCTGCGGCTGGCGCGTCGTGGCGTGCTTTGAGGATTCCTAGTCGAAGTTTGTTGGATGGTACATAAATCAGTCCATCTTTAACCAAAAGTCCCTCTTCGAGAGCGTAATCTTTGAAGGCGTTTGGGCTCGCCTTGATCTTGGCTACGAATGGGTCGTCGCTTAGACCCTCCTTGATAGCGTTCACCAAGGGCTGGTCAACCTGCAGTTGAACCGTGTGTAACGTCCACTACTGGGACGTTGGGGCAAGACGGGGAGGGAGGGGTACAAGACAAGACAGGACAGGGCAGAACAGGGCGGTGCTAGGCTACTCTAGCGGACGGGTGAGCTCGGGGAAGCACTTACGTTTATTCACGATAAAACCGAACTCCAGACAAACGGGGGAACGGGGGCAACCCGCAGGTATACCCTGCGGTGGCCTGCCTGCGGTGCGTGAAAACGCAAAGCGCAGCACAGGTCACGACCCACTGCGCCGCGCAGTACGCGCAGTACGCGCAGCACAGTGTCGGAGATACCATCTCCTACAC
>NW_026516659.1:0-2141 GCF_025602895.1 Polychytrium aggregatum
CTTCTCCCGAGCTCCAGCTCAAAGTGTTTGAGCAACGTCACTGCTCCGCTGCCGCTGGTCACTTTGGTCTTGCCAAGACCGTTGAGCTCGTCTCCCGGGACTTTCACTGGCCCCGGCTTCGTAAGTCTGTGCGTCGCTTCATTGCTAATTGTGAAGCGTGCCAGCGAGCCAAGCCGTCCCGTCACTCCCCTTATGGTTTACTTCACCCTCTCCCCGTTCCTTCCGAACGTTGGTGGGACCTGTCGATGGACTTCATCACGGATCTCCCACCTTCGAACGGCTTTGACTCCATCTTCGTGGTTAAGGACCGCCTGTCCAAACAAGCACACTTTGTGCCCACCACGAAGACGGTTACAGGCGAGCAAACCGCCGAACTCTTCCTCTCCCACATCTTCCGCTTGCATGGTTGTCCCCGGTCTATTGTTTCGGACCGAGGAACTCAGTTCACTTCGGCCTTCTGGAGGCGCTTCAATGAGCTTCTGAAGACGAAGATTTCCCTTTCTTCTGCCTTCCACCCCGAGACCGACGGTTCGACCGAGGTTCTCAACCAGGTCATCGAGCAGTATTTGCGTATCCATTGCAATTACCTGCAAGACGACTGGACCCTTCACCTTCCCCTTGCCGAGTTCACTTACAACAACTCGGAAAACACTTCCACTGGCATGACTCCCTTCTTTGCAGTCCATGGCCATCACCCCATTTTTGATCCCTCCATCATCCGTGATCCCTCTGTTGTGCCCTCTGCCGAAGAACGTGTCGACCGACTTCAGACCGTTCTCGAGGATCTCAAGGCCAACCTCCGGGTTGCCCAAGAGTCCTACACTGTGCAGGCCAACAAATCCCGTCTCCCCACTCCCGACATCTCTCCGTGGCGACCGCGTTTTCTTGATCGTGCGCCACATCCGCACCCTTCGTCCCTCCAACAAGCTTGATCAGAAAAAAGCTTGGCCCCTTTAAAGTTCTTCGCCGCATCAACCCCGTTGCCTTGAACTTAAACTCCCTTCCACACTCAAAGTCCACCCCCGGTCTTTCATGTATCCCTCCTTGAACCCCGGAACGAAGGACATTGTTCCCGAGTTCACCCAACCCGAACCTCCACCCATTTCTTGTTGACTCCAGGAAGAGTTTGAGGTCGAGACTGTCTCGATTCCTCGGCCTCTTCCGCCGGTTCGCTTACAGTACTTGGTTCAGTGGAAGGGCTATTCCGAGACTGACCGGTCTTGGGAGCCCGCTGCCAATGTTTTCCCACGCCACTGACTTGTTGCTGACTTCCACCTTCGCTATCCCTCAAAGCCGAAGGCGACGCCCGGAGTTCGTCGCTAAGGAAGGAGTGATGTTAGGGATAGCTCCTGCTGGTTCCCACGGTTGACTGCACACTTGGCTGTTCTTTTGCCTTTCTGTTTGTTTGTGTGTAGCTTTGCAGTTCCCCTCCAAATTTTCCCGCCTTTTGCCTTGCCATTTCCGCTCCTTCCGCACTTCCGTTTCCCCGCGCTGCTCCGCTTTCCTTTGTCTTCTTCGCACGCGCCGGTTTGTTTGTGCACGCGCTTCGCTACGATTGGTTGCAATTCGGCTGCCGGTCATGTGTCCCCCCACCGGTGTGACTCATGACCTGCCTGACCGCCCCGATCTCTTGTTCATCTCGCATGCATTGCCCCAACCTTTGTACTTGACCAATCCGCTTCTTGGATGTTTAGTCACATTGCTTCCCTTTCCGCATGTTTTCTCCTGCCAGGTGCTTCGCTTTTGCTTGCGCCTCTCTCGCTTTGGTTCTCTGCCTGTCTCGGTGGTCCTTCTCGGACCCTCGTTCGTGCATCGCCCCCTTCGCCCTGCTCGATCGCCCACTTTTCCCTCCCTTGGCCGCCCCTTCGCTGGCCAAAGTCCGGACTTGTCTATAAATAGCCTGACTCCCGCGATGTGTAGTCGAACCTCAGCGTTCAAAATAGGACTAAATAAAGGCCTTCTACTTTTATTCTCTGAGTGTTCCTCCACGTCTCATTTCGAGACTAGTCGTATCTTCGTGAACGGATCTTTGCTTCCCTCGCTCCCTCTCCGAGTCCACTTCGGACTTTACCCTTGCTTTCCCTGAGCTCACTTCGAGCTCACTTCTTCTTTTGCCGTTGAGTCCCCTCCGGACTCTAACA
>NW_026516660.1:0-1735 GCF_025602895.1 Polychytrium aggregatum
GATGATAGCACCGACTATGGGGGGCCTGGAGTAGAACACCCCCACTCCTACTCCCATCGAACCAGTGCTCGTCCTGAACTGCCCTCAGAAGCCTTTCAGTGGGAGCAAGACCATGGCATCAATACACTCTCTGACGTGATCAATGGCGTCGACTTGAGCCTCGCAGACGATCGCACAGAAGAGACGACCCTCCCTGAACAAACAGAGACGACTGAGACTGATCAAACAGAGCAACCTGCATCGACATATCGATCGCGACCTGAACTTGACCACATAACTCAGATTTATCACATCCTTTATCCTGCGTATGAACGCAATCGCCAAGAGGCCTGGTCAAAGGCTGAGCAATGGGCACCAGAACTGACTGTGGAAGAGGCACACCGCCGGGCTTTCCGAGAGGCAAATTACAGAGCGGCGTTTCAGGTTGATCCGGGGACAATTTTCCAGGTTGATCCAGAGTCGGGTAACCGGGCTGAGCATAGGGCTCGACAACGGGCTCGGATAAATGATGCTCTTCGGGCTCAGCAACGGGCTCAGCAACGGGCTCGTATGAGAGGAGGCCAGCCTTTCATTGCTTGAAGCCAACTGCAAACAACGCAATCGCGACGATCATCGATGCCAGACACAAGCCAAGTCCGATGAGCGTTCCGTAAGGGATGTAGGACCCGTATGATTTCGTAAGGCCAACGGTGATACACGACAGCAACACAAATGAAAAGGCTATTCCGATGTATTCCCAGTTCATTTCGAAATCTTGCTTCTGATACCACAGAAAAAAACGCATTCGTCTTTTTCTGTGATCATCTGGCAGCTACGATGATTCGATATTACTCACAGGGCGGAGGCGGTGATACAGTCAAACCAGAAAGAAACGGGACAGTCACTTCCTGGCATCAGCGACACAGGTCTGCTGATCCGTAGACCCCAGTGGGCAGGTCGTGCGATTGTTTCCCGTCCTGGTTGGCAATCTCTTTGTTTTGGGTGGGTCCGGAAGCACAGTCTTGAATACACTCGGTCGATCTCCTGTGGCGATGATCGACTGGCATACCGAGATCATGTTCCTGGCTGCATTGATGTCTCGATCCCACAGCGTATGGCAGCTTGCACAGCTCCGGACAAAGTGTGGTTTCTCGATATCAAGATACTCGGGTGACTCGAGTCGCTTGGCTTCCCGACAATGTGAGCACACCTGGGATGTGTTGAACTCGTTCACCGAGCACACATGGATCTTGGAGACGGATTGGTCTGGTGATCGTCTCTGGTGGTGGTGGAATTGCTCAAAGTACTTGGCAAACCTGAGTCTCCTGGGACTGGATGCGTATCCCTTCCCCTGTTTCCAGGAGGCATTCCCAAAGGCAATCACCACTTCGGTCTCCTTGGTGCCTGGTCGATGACTCGCTTGCACATCTCGTGGACGGTGCGTCACTGGGTTGTCCAGGATCTGGATTTGGGTCGGGAGGAGATTTTTCTTGCGGGGGAGCCATCTGTCGCGATTTCGACACCCCGCTGGTTCTACCCATAGGCAAGAAAAAACCAAGGGTGATTTTGACGCACTTTTTCGTTGACGTGCCGATTCAGACCCAGAAGCGCATCGCGCGCTCAATCAGCCGTGGGAAGACACCCGGAAAGTCGGATGTGTGGCGAATGGTCATGGCCAGCGCGCGATGGCATTGGGTAACAAATATTCGATCAATGGTCAAAATCCCGGGTGTCCCGTTTTTTATTGGATCGCCTG
>NW_026516661.1:0-1720 GCF_025602895.1 Polychytrium aggregatum
GTCCATCTCGGAGGCGGAAGGCATGGAATCGCGGGTTGGTCAGGTTTGCGATTACTTCCTGGGCATAGGGGTCAGTCTGTTGAACTGCTTTGACCTTCTCCTCGAATGCCGACAGTGCTATCACCTGAAGGGCAGCGATTCTGAGGCGACTTGCATCCAGCAGCACTTGGCGCTGGCTGTGTGTAAGCCGGCTCGTCCGGCTTGATCTCCAGCTGGGGCTTCCTGGAGAGGGCGTCGGGCACGACCATCTCCCTTCCAGGCTTGTACACGATCTCGTAGTCAAACTCGGACAGGAACATCGCCCATCGCGCTTGGCGACGGTTGAGCATGCGACTGGTGGTGAAGTACACCAGGTTCTTGTGGTCACTGTGGACCACCACCTTGTGCTTGGATCCGGAGAGGAAGTGCCTCCACTCCTTGAGTGCCGTGACAATGGCAAGCATCTCCTTGTCGTACACTTCGTAGTTGATCTCTGGTGCCGTCAGCTTGCGTGACATGTACGAGATCGGATGCATCGACTCGTCGGGTCCAAGCTGGCAGAGCACGGCTCCCAAAGCATAGTCGCTGGCGTCTGTCTCAACAACGAATGGCTTATCCGGGTCTGGGTGTGCGAGCACAGGTGCCGTCGTGAAGGCTTGCTTCAGCAGATCGAATGCTTCCTGAGCCGTGGGAGACCACTCGAAACTCCCCGAGTTGCCCGTCAGGGCGTGCAGTGGGGTAGCTATCTTGCTGAAGTCGTGGATGAATGTCCGGTAGTAATTGGCAAGACCCAGGAACATCTGCAATTGCTTCACAGACTGGGGCGGGACCCAGTCGAGGACACCTTGCACCTTGCGGGATCCATCTTGATGCCCTCGGTGTTGACAATGTGTCCCAGGAACTCGACTTCGTCCGTGTCGAAATGGCACTTCTCGAGCTTGCAGTACAGTCCATTGCGGCGGGAGCTGTTCCAGGACAGCACGCACATGGTCTTCGTGTTGCTCGGGGTCCTCGAGTAAATGAGAATGTCATCCAAGTACACAGCCACACAGTGTCCCAGATCCTTCATTGACATGATCCATGACCCTGGAATGTGGCGCGGCACCTTGCAGCCCGAATGGCATCACCAAGTATTCGAACTGCCCCAAAAGGGCAAGTAAACTGGTGAGGCCACTCGTGGCCCTCGGCGATCCTCACGAGGTTGTACGCCCTCGGATGTCCAGCTTGGTGAAGACTCGGCGCTTCGGATCTTCCTGAACAGGTCTCGAATGTTTGGGGAGTGGGTAGAACTGCTTCTTGCATGCTTGGTTCAAACGGCGGTAGTCGACGCACAGCCGTAGCTCGCCGGATTTCTTCTTCACGACAGAATTGGAGCGGCATACCGGGGGAGGTGCTGCCGGCGAATGATTCCTTGTCAAGGTTCTCCTTGACATAGTCCTTGCAGTGCCTGCATCTCAACTCTGTGAGGGGGTACACCGGGCCACGGACCGGGTGCTTGTCCGGGTCGACCAGCTCGACGCGGTGGTCCCACGGTCGGTGGTCGGGCAAGTGGTCAGCCTGTTGCTTGCTGAACACATCGTTGTAGTCTTCGTATTTGTCTGGGAGCGGGAGGTCTGTTTCCGGAGTTGCGGTGCTCAAGGCTCCAATCAGGACTGGCTGGCCCCGCTTGAGCATTCTCTTGAGGCCCGCGGCGCTGACGAACGACACATGAGGCAAGGTGGGCACGCTCGGAGCGTCTTGT